>NC_088330.1:27537500-27560000 GCF_036884655.1 Musa acuminata AAA Group | reverse complement strand
TAAAATGAATGAGCTTGAGATGACTCTCCTAGAGCTCCTCAATATGTTGAGGGAGGCAGAGAGCACTATCAAGAAAGAGAAGCTAGTTCTCTACACTGGTGAGACTAGAAAGAAAATGTAAGCAGAAAAGTGCCTTAAGAAGGGCAAGGGCAGACCAGGTAAAGCAAATGTTGCTAACAAAGACCCGGCAAAGGACAAAGGCCAATGCTTCCACTGCGGAAAAAATGAGCACTGGAAGAGGAACTATGAAGAGTACCTTGCAAAGAGGGCAAAACAGAAGCTTAGAGAAGCTTCAAGTACATTCATGATCAATCTCCATTTGTCAGACTGTTATAATAGCACATGGGTATTGGATACTGGTAGTGCTTATCATATTTGTAATTTGTTGTAGGTTCTGGTAAAGCTTAGGAGACTAGCGAGAGGCAAGATGGACATCAAGATGGGCAATTGAGCAAAAGTTACTGCAGTAGGTGTTGGTGAGGTCGCCCTTCATTTGCTTGGTGGAGTTATTATTACATTGGATGCATGTTATTTTGATCATTCTATTATAAAAAATATTATTTCCTTTTCATGTTTGATAGTTAGTAGATATAAATTAGTTTTTAAGAATAATGGTTGTTCAATATTATTAGATGATAAGATCATCACAAGAGGAACATTGCATAATGGTTTGTTTATGCTAGACACTACTCCACATATCATAAATGAAAGTGTCTAAGAGGAAACGAGATGAGGTGAACAGTGCATACTTGTGGCATTGTAGGCTAGGTCACATCCATGAGAGAAGGATTCAAAAGTTACTAAAGGATGGATATCTAAATCCATTCGACTATGAGTCATATGCAACCTGCGAGCCTTACCTTCGTGGAAAACTGACTAACTCTCCATTTAGTGAAATTGGAGAAAGAGCTACTAAACTACTGGAACTCATATATAGTGATGTATGTGGACCCATGTCAACTTATGCCATTGGTGGTTACTCCTACTTTATTACCTTTATTGATGATTTCTCAAGGTATGGACATGTGTACTTAATGAAGTAAAAGTCCGAGGCCTTTGAGAAATTCAGAGAGTATAAGAATGAAGTGGAGAACCAGACTGGAAAGAGCATCAAGACTCTTCGATTAGATCAAGGAGGTGAGTACTTAAGTATAGAGTTTACCCAGTTCCTTAAGGACCATGTGATTTTATCTGAATGGACACCTCCTTATACACCTCAACTCAATGGTGTATCTGAAAGTAGGAATTGTACGCTGTTAGACATGGTACAATCCATGATGAGTTTCGTTGACCTACCCATCTCATTATAGGGATATGCCCTAGAGAGCATAGTTTATCTTCTAAATAGAGTTCCAACTAAGTCGGTAGTGTCTACACCATATGAGATATGAAAAGAGAAGAAGCTCGACCTTAAGGTTGTTAAGATTTGGGGCTACCCTACCCATGTTAAAAGACACAATCCCAATAAGTTGAAATCAAAGACGGAGCGGTGCAAGTTCATAGGATACCCTAAGAAAACTTATGAGTATTATTTCTATCATCTCGAGGACCAAAAGATCTTTGTAGCCAAGAGAGCGATGTTCCTTGAGAAGGAGCACATTTTTGGTAGACATAGTGGGAGCATGATAGAGTTGAGTGAGATTAGAGAACCTAGCTCAAGCACCACTTTACAGCCCGAGTATGTTCAGGTACCTAACACATAAGTTCTAACTTTACGTAGGTCCGACAGAGTATCTCATCCTCCTGAGAGATATGTGGGACATATTGGAGAAGAGGATATTAAGGATATTGATCCTTAGGCCTACGAGGAGACTATTATGAGTATAGACTCCGGGAAGTGGCAAGAAGCCATGAATTCTGAGATGGATTCCATGTAGTCTAATAAGGTTTAGAACATTGTTGATGCACCCAAGGGTATTTTACCCATCGGTTAGTGGATCTTTAAGAAAAAGATCGGAGTAGATGAAAATGTAGAGACCTATAAAGTAAGACTAGTGACTAAGGGGTATCGTCAAAGACAAGGTGTTGACTATGATGAAACTTTCTCACTCATAGCCATGTTAAAATCCATCTGAATTCTATTAGCTATTGCAGCACACTATGATTATGAGATCTGGCAGATGGACATGAAAACCGCATTCTTCAATGGCAACCTCGAGGATGTGTATATGATACAACCCGAGGGATTCGTGTCCAAGGACTATCCAAATAAGGTGTGCAGGTTGCTTAGATCCATTTATGAACTAAAGCAACCTTCCCGAAGTTAGAACATAAGATTTGATGAGGCAATAAGATCATATGACTTCATTAAGAACGAAGATGAGCCTTGTGTGTATAGGAAGGTAAGTGGGAGCGCTATCACCTTCTTGGTTTTATATATGGATGACATCCTGATCATTAGGAATGATGTAGGAATACTATCTACAATAAAGGCTTGGTTATCTAGACACTTCTCCATGAAGAACTTAGGGTTAGCATCCTATATATTAGGGATTTAGATATATAGAGATAGATCAAAGAGGATGCTTGGCTTATCCTAGTCTAGGTACATAGACACCATTATCAAAAGGTTTAGCATGGAAAATTTCAAGAGAGGTCTCATACCGATGAGACATGGGATATTGCTTTCTAGGAGTATGTCCCTAAAGACTCTTGAAGAAAGGATGAACATGGATAGGATACCATATGCCTCAGTAATAGAGTTTATCATATATGTCATGCTATGTACCAGGTCTGATATAGCGTATGCTCTGAGTGTCACAAGTAGGTATCAGGCGGATCCAGGCTAGGAGCACTAGAAAGAGGTAAAGTGTATCCTTAAGTATTTGAGAAGGACTAAGGATCTTTTACTAGTATATAGATGTAGCCTTAGGGATGAAGGCTACATAGTCTCGAGTTTTCAGTCTAATGTCGATGATAGCAAGTCGAATTCGGGGTATATGTATACCTAAATGGAGGAGCAGTGTGCTAGAAGAGTTCTAAGCAAGATACTATTGCTAAATCGACCATAGATGTGGAGTACATTGCTGCAACAGAGACAACAAAAGAGGGAGTCTGGATAAAGAAGTTCATCACAGATTTGGGAGTCATGCCAGGCAGCGAGGAGCCGATTCCCTTATATTATGACAATAACAGGGCGATTGCTAAAGAAAAGGAACCCAAGTCTCATTAGAAATCTTATGAATGAGATCCAATAAGAGTCCGTAAGAGATTAGTGGATAGAGATCTACTAATCTAAGAGGCTTGGATAGTTGGATGGAGATCCAATACCCAATAGGGCTAGATCCATTATAGTTAAGTTGATAGGGGACCTCTATAAATAGGAGGGAACTAGTGATTCATAGACTAGAGCCTTTTTGGTTGCCTTCTCCTATTCTCCTCCCCCTCTTCACCTCAGAGCAGGTCTGAAGTTTTGAGCTAGAGAGGAGGGCACTTTGTCACGCCCCGCTGAATTTTTCTTCTTTTTTTTTTTGTATTATAATTCAACAACAATTCATTCCAAGATCCGTTCACACATTTGAGGATACTGAGAAAACATTCAGGTCATTCATATCTATAATTTTCCAATTCTTAAAACCTGTGCAGTTTATAATCATACTATAATATCACTTAATGATTCACAAAATCCAAA
Source organism: Musa acuminata AAA Group (assembly GCF_036884655.1). Lineage (NCBI taxonomy): Eukaryota > Viridiplantae > Streptophyta > Magnoliopsida > Zingiberales > Musaceae > Musa > Musa acuminata. Next base: position 27,556,369 of record NC_088330.1, on the reverse strand, counting down.
GTCAACTCAACTAAACCATAACCACATCATAAATCCATAAGCGTAGCAATCTATACAATCACAAAACCAACATGTATTACATGTTTATATCATTACACAGTTTAAACTTTAACATTCCCAAAATCCCAACGCAAGAGGTACTTTCCAAATATTTACAAGATACATCAATCTAAATTTGTCGTTGATACACACACAAGAACTTATACAATATCAACTTATTAATTACGAAAGATTTGCCCCAAAACCTTCTAGCTTTCCACTGCCTCAACCCAATTCTAGCTTTTCAGTGCATAACAAGCTACCCTGAAAAATTTATATAGCAACGGGGTAAGCATAAAGAGCTCAGCAAGCGACTAGCATATCCATGGCGATAGGAGAAGTTCAAGCAGGCTTAGTATCAAGATAACAAAAGTAGAAATACAAGTGTTCATTTGAAGTCATCTCATTTGATATAAAATCACAAAGGTTTACCTCGTTCAAAAACAGGCATTAGACATAACAATAGGAGAAAGGAAATTGGAGCATATCATTGGCATAAGGAGCATATCGATGACATATGATAATTTCAAGGCATAACAAAGACGTAAGGAGCATTTTGGATATCTATGGCATATGAAACAGTTCGGAACATATCAATGGTGAATGAAATGCTTCAGAACGTATCAATGGCATATGGAAATATTTCGGAAGCATAAAAAGCATTTCAGAACATATCAAAGAACAAATATGAAATAGAAGCTCAAACGTCGTACTCTAGCATAGTGCATGTGAGGATTAACTCAGTGGTGGCTCCACGCCGTGATGAGTTCTCGACTCCATCCACGGGTAGTCCTTTCCTACTCGAGCCCTCTCACCCTGGCCAAGTGCTAGGTCGGCTCTAAATTTTATATCAAACAGATAGAAGGTGAAGTGGGATCATAACATAATATGGTCCATCCATTTCTGGATGACCACAAAGCATAAGTCTCCCACGTTTGGGAGCTCCATCCACCCACGTCTGAGTGAAGTCAGTGGGGCCGGCAGAGCAATCGCGGGCTCTAAGCATAACTCCCTTTACCATTTTTGGCAAAGGTTCACAATATCCCACAAGACACCAGAGTACAAAAAGGGTAGTATGAACAATAACATTGACACATATCAGAAGCACATGCGGAACAACGAAGATATGCATGTGCCTTTATCAAACAAGGAAATGCAAACAAAGCATTACATAATAAATTTCAGATATAAAATAATTTCAAGATGAACAATACAAGAACTTCAAAGGACTAATATAAAGCTCAATTGAAGAAGAATTTAGCAGAAATCATATTTCCAATAGGATGAAAATTGAATAGGCAAAACCTAACAAAGTTTTCAATTCTGATAGAATTTGAATGGTACATTTCCTAAATTGTTTGAGTGACCAAGCATGCTCCAAATCACTAAAAATAGATGTCATTGGAAATCTGTATCAATCTATTTTCGTATGAACTCAGATTTATAATTTTTTGAGTTCTTAACAGGAAGTTACAACAAATAGAGTAAAGGAAGGTCAGAATTGATCATCTCTGTTTTGCAGAATTGATAGAGTCAATTTAAACAGATGTTTCAGAAGGCAAACGTACTTCAAAATTACTAAATTATATGTCAAAAGAAATATATGCGAATCTAGTTTCAAAAGAACCAAGCTTTGTATAATTCATAATTTTCTCTAGAGAGTTATGAGCAATTTAGTAACAGAAGGTCAGATATTTCAGTCCCTATTTTGCAGAATCTGTAGTGTTAATTGAAATAGAAGTCTTAAACTCCAAATCATTCAATCTTAATGTCAAAATAAAGATATTTGAGTCTATTTTCAAATGGATTAGGTTTGCATAAATCAGAGTTTAGTGCTAAAAGTTAGATCCAAAACAATGTATAGAAGTCAGATTACCGAAAATTTTCAGATTCATGGCTTTGTATCAAAAGGAAAGAACGGTTTGGTACTAAGCTGAAATATTTTGAATTATGAAGAATTAAAAGAAAAACAGAGATTAGGAATTCTATAGGAAGAGGTTAGATCACTTGCCTTAAACAAATTTGATTCCCAAATGGGGGGAGTTGATGCAAAACCTCAATCAAATCTTCTTCTTCTTCTTCCCTTCTCTTCTCTTCTTAAACTCACGTTGGATGCAGCATCTGAAGGTTACATTTAGTTTCTCCTTTAATCTCTTATTTAATTACTTTTGGTTAACACAAGAGTTGCAAAGTTTCAAGGTGGCAAGCATGCATGAAAAATGCTAGGTGTCATCCTTAGAGCAAATTTAGGTGGCACCATTAGGTTAGCTAGTGACACATGTCCACTAATTTTTTTTTTAACTTAAATCTGAATCTTAAATAAATTATATCAAACTTCTAATATTTACTCTTAGGTCCCTAGCCAATATTTAATCATTTAATATAGAATAATTATTAAATAATCCTTATTTTTTACAAACAAATCTTTTACTAAATTTTTAAAAATGGGGGATGTTACACACTTGACCTCCTTCACAATCTCAGAGAGATTTACAAGGATTCAGGGATATACGATCTCCCTAGGTAACGCAATCTATCTCACACGGGGTTTTCTATTTCGCGAATTTTTGCACACTAATCTTCGTACGGCGACAAACATATCTTTGGGAATTGGGGATTTTGTTTTCTGTTCTTCTGCTACACATGTGATGTCGCCTCCAAGATTTCCCAACAGTCCCTAGACTTGAGACACCAAGGATGTCCTGTATGAGTGCTCCACTCTTTGATACCAGACTTATAGGTTTTGATGTCCCATATCTAACACAACCAATCATCGGGAGTAGAAGTCAACCTTACGAGGGCTATTGAGTGTCGATAGAGGATCATCCACTCTTGGTCTCATGAGAGGAATATCTCACGTATTCTTGCTCAAACAAATCCCTAGCTAAGGTTATTCGGATTGAGAGAGAAAGAGTTCTCCGGGAGAATTCGATTAGAGCGAGACTCGAGTAGAAACCGTATGGGTCTGACAATGCCCGGTATGTGATCTCTAGAATATTAGATAGATGAGAGACTAAAGGTACATGGTAACTAAGGATAGATAGGTCCAATGATTGGTTTACCCTGTATCATCTGAGGACTACGACATAGTGGCCTAGTACGTCCGCAATCGATGAGTCGAGTGAATTATTGTGGAGATAATAATTCATTGAGCTAAAAGGAGTTCTGACATGTATGACTTACAACCAGCTCGATATTGGGTCTAGAGGGTCACACACATATGGTAAGCATTGCGATGAGTAGAGGTTCGGATATGAGATATCTGTCGGAGCCCCTATCTTATTGGATATCCAATAAACCCCTAAATTATTGGATCCTATGGATGAGATCCAATAAGAGCCCATGAGAGATTATTGGATATAGATCTACTAATCTAAGAGGCTTGGGTAGTTGGATGGAGATCCAATACCCAATAAGGGGATGATCCATTATGGTTAAGTTGATAGGGGACCTCTATAAATATGAGGGTTTCAATAGTTTATAGGCTAGAGCTTTTTGCTTCGTCTCCTATTCTCCTCCCCCTCTCCACCTCAGAGCAGGCCTAGAGTTTTGAAGAGCATTATTGTAGAACTATTGTGTGGATCACTACTAAAGAGGAGGGTGCTTGACCTTCTTCACCCTCTCCTAGAGATCTGCAGGGATTCAAGGATATACGATCTCCCTAGATAACACAATCTATCTCACACATGGTTTTTTATTTCGTGAATTTTTGCACACCATTCTTCGCACAACAGCGAACATATCTTTAGGAATTATGGATTTTGTTTTCTGTTCTTCCGCTACGAATGTGATGTCGCCCCCAAGATTTCTCGATAGTTTTAACAACCATTGTCTTGTAAACTTTGAAGTTTTTGAAGTCTTTCCTCCATAACATTTGCCTATCAATTCCTCTTCTTCTTAGTTGTTGCTTTCAAGTATATTCGTATCATGTTTACTTTTGATTGATATTTTGTTGAAAAATAATACTGATAGTCTACTCTCACTAACACTGACTACCATTGGTGAGGATTTGATAATTGTTGTCTTTCACTTTTTTCGAGCTCCTCTACTGGATAAATAAGAGAGCTAAGGTGCTCAATTATGCCTATTCTCTGGATAAGAGGGCAAAGGTTACTTGACTTTTCTCTCTTCATTGAGCGTTGTATTCCATGCATCGAGCTAGTTACTATCATTCGTTCACTCTTTGCTCATTCTTCGAAAGCACTCAAAGTATTTACACTCATTGAGTTGAGTTAGCTACTACAATTTGTCTTTTCATTACCATCAAACTTCTAGAATGCAAGAAGTTTTACTTTAAAAGAGTAAAATTTCAATCTAACTTAAATTAAGTCTCCAATAGTTTTAGTCACTTCTGAGATTATACCATCTTCTTCATCATTTTTGTAGCCTACTCCTCCAAGTAGAAAAGGTATTATACTATATACTACGTAATTTGTTTCTTAGTAAAGTACTCTTGCATCGATCAAAAGTCACACACTTTCAACTATTTTGAAGAAAAGCTTATCGACATCGGTCTTACGAAGTTCCCTAGCTTCTACCCTTCAGCATTATCTCAGTACTTAATGTTTGCCTTTGTATACACTACCTTCTCAACCCTTTCCATGATAAAATGCTCTCCCTCTATGAGAGGAAGGAATAAATGACTCAATCGAAGTCCCACGTCTACGGTGCCATGGCGTTTCCATGTTCATAACCCTACTATCTATTGCCTCATATTTGTATCCCTTTTTTTGCAATTAGTAGATCCACCTCTATATCACTATAGCACTCTTCTGAGTCCACCTACTTTATAACTGATGCTTGGTTTTTGGTAGCTAAGTCCCTTAGATTTGTCGTCACTTTCTCATCCCTTTAAACCATCTGTTTCAACATCTTTATATTCTCTGAGTAGTTCCCCTTAGTAATTATTTTATGTGTAATCTCTATAAATTACATAAGATATTACCTTTGAATTATAATTAACATTTATATCTTTAAAAGTCTAATTAGAATATCAAAGATATTCTATTTTTAATTATATATTTCAAACAAATTAATTATTATTATCATAGTTAAAATGTTTAATATGAGTTTTATTTTGATGTATGTTAATGGCGAGGGTTTCGTGTGAAGGGAGAACTACTTGACCATACAACTTTGTGGAGGAGATTGTACTTTTTTTTTTTTTGTCTCGCTTTCAATTTTAAATATATTTATGAATTTACATATGAGCCATGTATTCATGTAATTATAATTAACAGATGGTTTGAAAATTAACTAAGCAGGCAGCACATTTGTGTCCTAATTTGATTACAAAGGTTCATCATATTTACAATTAGGATATTTCGATTAATTTTGGGAATTTGTAGTATCAACATAAGCTTTTTTTCTTTACGTCTAGATTATTTTTAATATGTTTTTTAGTTTTGGACAAATATTAATTTCAATTTATATAATTTTTAAAATTTTAGATTATTAGAAAAACAAAACGACTAGAAACAAGTAATAATGGTAACCATCAAAACGACTAGAAACAAGTAATAATGGTAACCATGATCACTTGTACAACTTAAACTTGTCGGTTAATATTAACAACATCAACATCTATGAGCATTTAATACTACCAATTTGTACTAAATAATCATGGTTTTCCCTAATTTAATATCAATAAACTAATGACGATCTAATCCAATTTTATATATATATATATATATATATATATATATATATATATATATATATATATATATATTATCGTCCTCACTAGTATGCATCCATTGTCTCACCTTTCTTTCTTTTTTTTTCTTTTTCTTTCTTTCTTTTATCTCCTTTTCCCCTTATCAATGTTAATATTATTAGATTCTCATCAATATCGATCATTAATGTAATAATTATATTTTCTTTAAGAGCCTAGTTAAAAATATAATTTTTGAGAAGGACTAAATTATAAAATAACAATTTCTTTAACCAACAAAGGCTTCGTTTTTTGTGTTAGAGAATTCGAATTGGAGATCAAAAACTAATTTAGGTATGATTTCGAATTATTAAGCTTTCCTGCTAATTATATTATCAAATAGGATTATTAATTAATTAATTTTAGTTTTCTAAGTTAACAAGGCTTTTAATGATATTAATTCTTAATTACTATTAGTTTACTGTGAAAGATGAGGTTTATGATGAATTAAAAAGGGATGAAGTTAGTTTGTGCTTTATGCAAGTTAATTACTTTAAGCTGTACTTTAAGTTCCTGATGGAGAAAAAAAAAAAAAAAAAGAACAAAGCTAAATCATGAAGGTGTTTTACGTTGAATCTCAAATTTTGACGATGAAACCAATTGATAGTGTTTATGATTTGATTTACGTTTTGAGTGACGCAGGATACATCGATCAGGAAGAGACAATTAAAGTAGGAAGAATCATGTTGGGTCGGAATAGAACATGTTAAAAGATTGGACATCAAATCGATCGACGTATCGACAGAAGACTTCGGGCCAAGAAGAGTGGAAATTGCACTAAGGAAATCAGAGTTTCGAATGTCAACTGACCGATTGGGCAATAGGCCGCAAGAGAGGACGATGCGCCGAAGAATCGAACGAAGCATCGATGAACCAATGACATGCCGGACAACATGATTCAAGCTTTGTAATAATTGTCTAAGATCGAAGTAGGTTTTAATTATGCAGGATTAACTATGATAGTGATCATGGCATAAAGCAAAATGAAGTCCTGGAGTCAAGAACGAGATTTCGTTGGGAGTTCAGAGTTCGTCGGAAGTCCGGATGTTCATCGGAAGTTCTGTTGGAATTGACTGAGAAGTCCAGGAGCTTACCAAAGAAGCTCGTCGAAACTCGCTAAGAAGATCATCGTGAAGTCTAGGAGCTTGCCGGGAGTCCGTTGGAACATTGCCAAGAGATCGTCGGAAGCTCATCGGAAGCAACCTAGACTAACAGGACCGAATTAGCTTATTATATGCCTTAAAATTCATAGTTAGCACATAATTAGGAAGGAATTGGGCCAACCCAATTAGAGGTCAGTTGAGCCCAAGCTTAGGCTGTGTTGGGCTAAGTGAAAGGCCCAAATAATGACCCAATAGGTGGCACCATCGTGGCATAGTCTCCGAGACTATGTCAGGCAGTGGTACCACCAGTCTAGGTGATGGTACCGCCCAGACACAGTCTTTTAGGCGATGGTACCGCCCAGTGCAGGTGGTGGTGCCGCTCATACCTCGAAATTTCGAGGATTTGAATTTTGGCTCCAAGTTTTGAAGTCATTTGGGGTCTATAAATACCCCAGCTATTCCTACATGGAATAGTAAGAAAATTGAGCAAAACTCTATGATGCTAAAATTGTAAACCATTTTAGATAGTTGAGTTCCCTCCTCCTAAAGCTTAGAGAGAGTTCTAAGGAAGGTGTGTGAGAGAAACCTTGTAAAAGAGGGGTGTAAAGGTTGTCTCCTAAACCTGTGAAAAGGAGAAGGTGTCAAAGGGTAGTTGATCTTCGTCCGATTGAAAGAAGATCGTTAGTGGATGCCAGTGACCTCGACGGAAGAGGAATCGATGGAGTGGATGTAGATCACGACGACCAAATCACTAAACAACGGTTTGCATTTCTGTTTTGCTGTTTATCTTCCTTGCAAACTGCCTTACTTGCTTTACCTTCTCATTGCACTCTTACAAATGCTTTGAAGTTTAATATCTTTCCGAAATCAGTTTTTATCGTACAAAGGATTTTAAAACTTACGTTTTTACCGCTGCACTAATTCACCCCCCCCCCTCTTAGTGCCGCTCTTGATCCTAATAGTTGGTATCAGAGCCATGTCTTTTCTCATTTAGTTTAACAACTACGAGAAATTACTCTTTTCGGCTTTCAAGAGGGTCACTCTCTCATTCGTCCTCCCATGTTTAATGGGACGGACTATACATATTGGAAAACTCGAATGAGAGTTTTCTTACTTTCATTGAATTTAAATTTATGGAATGTTATTGAAAACAGATTTCAAAGGTCTTATCTTCCAATGAACGATTGGAATGAGTTGGAGAAGAAGACTTTTTCTTTAAATTCTAGAGCTATAAATGCTCTATTTTGTGCCTTAGATAAAAATGAATTCAATCGAGTTTCTACTTATGAAACGGCTTTCGATATTTGGCACACTTTCGAAATCACATACGAAGGCATGAATAGAGTTAAAGAGTCTAAAGTCAATCTTTTAATGTATGATTTTAAACTTTTTCGAATAAAGGCAAGTGAAACTGTTGTTGACATGTACACCCATTTTACGGATGTCATCAATGGTTTAAAATCTCTTGCCAAATGCTTTTCTAATTTTGAACTCGTTAACAAGCTCTTAATATCTCTTTCAAAAAATTGGGAATCGAAAGTAACGACAATCCATGAGATAAAAGATTTAAATAAATTTTTACTTGAAGAACCTATCGGGTCCTTGATGACCTATGAAATGACTCATGATGCACTTGACGAACATGAGAATCACCTTCCAAAGAATATGAAGGATTTGACACTTAGAACAAATGAAGGTCACTCGAGCGAAAGCTTAAGTGATGATGACTTTGAACTCTTATTATTAAAGCTTAAAAAATTCTTAAAATAAGAATTAAAGAATAAAAATAAATTTAGAAAGAAAAAGTTGCCAAAAAGAAAGAAAATACTCAAAGTAGCTTGGGACGGATCAAGTTCATTCGAAAATGAAGAACAAACCAACAAAGGCAATGTGGCAAACTACGCCTTAACGGCTTTGGACGACGAGGTAACCAAAATCGCCTTAACTTATTTCAAAATTACATGATGCTTTTCATAAGTTATTTTTAATTTAGTTATATATAATTTTTTCTTGAAAATTACATGTTTAATGATGTAATGAAAATATTAAAAAATTGGGATCATGCTAGTAATTTTAAAAATGATAATGACAATTGAATGTTTTATGATAAAGGAATAAAATGTTAGATTGAAATCTAATGATTAATCCTATGTATGTTTTTAAAAAGAAATAATATGTATCTAAATTGATGATTTCTGATTTTGATTGAAAATGCTTTATGAAAGATGATATCATGCTTAATAAGTTTATATTTCAGAATTATGCATGATGATTTTTATGATTCATGGCTTATTGATCTTTGTTGTAATGAAAGTTACTTTTTTGGTTTTAAACAAGATGGATTGTTTTTAATGAAAAACTTAAGCATATTTATATGAAATAAATCACATAAAATGAAACACATAAAAAGAAAAATGTATTATCATTGGAATTAAAATGATAAATCAAATCTCTTATTTAAAGAAGCCTTATGTTTAATGTGTTATATTTTTTGTCATGATGATTTTGATGATAAGATTTGTTTTTCGATTTTAAACGTTGATGCATGTTTTTATTTAGCATAAATAAAAAAGGCATGCTTCTATGAAATAAATCACATGAATTGAAATAACTAAAAAGAGGAAAATATTTTTCTTGAAAAAATATTTTTTTCTATCTTATCGATTTTTCATTAAGAGATTGATAAAGTTGTTTATGTCATTTTGAATCTCTTGAAAGTAATTTTGATGATTTGAATTTGAATGAGCTTTATCGTGATTTTTTTAGATTTATAACTTGAGATTTCTTATGCATGAATCAATATATTATATCATTTGATCTCCTATATTTCGTTTTGCCATTTATAAAAAGAAGAGATTTGTTGAAATAAATCATGTCTTGTGGCATTCATGATTTGATATTAATATCTTTCATATCATGATTTTCATATAACACCTTTGTATTTTTGTGATGACTTGAACATTTATATCATTATATTCTTCCCTTCTTCTTTCTTATTTACTATGACAAAAGGGGGAAAGAAAATAGCTAGCATCTCAAGAGAACCAAATTTGCTAGCTTGAATGATGAACTTAGATATGTTAGAGCTCCCAAATGCATAAACTCTTCTTATACATTTTTCGGATCATGATCTTAGACTTGATCTCTCATTTTTTTATGATTGAAATAATGATTGGAATATTGATGTAATTATGAATGATGATTTGGTATTATGCATGCAATACTTCAACTTACGATAATGATGCATGCAATGATGAAATATTCATGATGAAAAATTATTTTAATATTCATGACTTGATTTTTCATCTTTATTATTTATTCTTGTCATGATTTGAAGATTGTAGTAAAATGAAATGAATTACACTATTATATTATTATTCCCCTCTTTTTACCAATGACAAAGGGGGAGAAAGAATTGCTAGCATGCGTATCACGAAAAAAGGCAAACCTGCAAGCTTGCTCATCTCAAAAGAGAAGCAAGAAGTGCTATCTTGCAAATCTTAAGAGAAGCAATGCTTGCTAAGTTACACATTTCAAGAAGATACAAAAATAGTCTATCTTGCATATCTCAAATGATGTAAAATTTTGCTAACTTTCATATGTGTAAAATTGCTAGCTTGCATACTCTAAAATGATATAAATTTGCTAGCTTGCATGATGTAGAATTTGCTATCTTGAACATCACTAAGAAGTGCTATCTTGCCTATCTCAAGAAGCAAAACATGCTAACTTGCACATATAGCGAAATTTATAAACTTACAAAACTTAAAATTTGCTAGCTTGCATATTTTAAAATGATCCATTGCTATCTTGCTAGCTTACTTACTTCAAAGAGAAGTAACACTTGCCAAATTGCTAGCTTCTATGTGTTGAATCTCGGATTTTGATGATGAAACCAATTGATAGTGTTTATGATTTGATCTATGTTTTGAATGACGCAGGAAGCTTCGATCAGGGAGAGAAAATTAAAGTAGGAAGAATCATATTGGGCCAGAGAAAAACATGTCAGAAGATTGGACGTCGAGCCGAATGATCGGTTGACGTATCGGTAAAAGACTTCGGGCCACGGGTTCAGGCATCAGGCCAAGAAGAGCAAAAATTGCACTAAGGAAATCAGAGTTGCGGAGGTTAACTAGCTGATTGAGCAATAGGCCGCAAGAGAGGACGATGCGTCGAAGAATCGGACGAAGCGTCGATGAACCAATGACATGTCGGACAATATGATTCAAGTTTTGTAATAATTATCTAAGATCTAAGTAGGTTTTAATTGTGCAGGATTAACTACAATAGCGATCAAGGCATAAAGCAAATGAAGTCCCGAAGTCAAGAACGAGATATCATTGGGAGTTTGAGAGTTTGTCAGAAATCCGGACGTTCGTCGAAATTTCTACCGGAATTGACCGAGAAGTCCAGGAGCTTGCTGAAGAAGCTCATCGAAACTCGCCAACAAGATCGTCATGAAGTCTAGGAGCTTGCCGGGAGTCCGTTGGAACATTACCAAGAGATCGTCGGAAGTTCATCGGAAGAAACCTAGACTAACCATATCGGATTTGCTTAGTATATGCCTTAAATTTTGTAGTTAGCATATAATTGTGAATATAATTGGGTCAACCCAAAGGGGATAGTTGGGCCTAAGTTTGGGCTGTGTTGGGCTAAGAGAAAGGCCTAAACAGTGATCAAACAAGTGAAACTGTTGTGGCATAGTTTTCGAGAATGTGTTAGGCGGTGGTATCACCAGTCTGGGCAATGGTACCATCCAGGGTCAGTCTCCAAGATTGTCAGGTGGTGGTACCGCCAGTCTAGGTGGTGGTACCGCCCAGTCTCAGGCTGTAGACGGTGGTACCACCCGTACCCTAAAATTTCAGGGATTTGAATTTTGGCTCCATTTTTAAAGTCATTTGGGGTCTATAAATACCTTAGCTATTCCTGCATGGAGAAGAAAGAAAAGTGAACAAAAACTATATGTCTCTAGAGTAGAAAACCCTGATAAAGTATAGAGTCTCTCCTCCTAAAGTTTAGAGACTATTCTAAGAGAGGGTGTGAGGGAAGCATTGTAAAAAGGGGGTGTAGAAGTTCTCTCCTGAGCCTGCAAGTGGAGAATAGAGTTGTAAGAATAAGATTGATCTTCACCTATTAAAGGAAGATCGTTAGTGGATACCGATGGCCTCGACGAAAGAGGAATCGGTGAAGTTGATGTAGGTCACGACGACTGAACCACTATAACTCAGTTTGCATTTACTTCTTACAATTTATATTTACTGCAAACTGCCCTTCTTTACTTGCTTTACATCCACTACACTCTTCTGTATGCTATCAAGTTAATATCTTCCGAAACGGGTTTAATCACAATGAGATTTTCAAACCAAAGTAATTTTTACCACTGCACTAATTCACCTCCCTTCTTAGTGCCAACTCGTTCCTAACAGTTGATATCAAAGCCACGTTTTTCTCCTTTGGTTTAACACCTAAAGAGAAATGGCTCTTTTCGGCTTTTAAGAGGATTACTCTCTCATTCGTCCTCCCATGTTCAATGGGACGGACTACACATATTGGAAAACTCGAATGAGAGTTTTTTTGCTTTCCTTGGATTTGAATTTATGGAATATTATCGAAAGTGGTTTTCAAAAGTCTTCTACTCCAACGAAAGAATGGAATAATTTGGAGAAGAAAACTTTTTTCTTAAATGTTAGAGTTATGAACGCTCTATTTTATGCTTTGGATAAAACTAAGTTTAATCGGATTTCTACTTGTGAAATAGCTTTTGATATTTGACACACTCTTGAAATCACACACGAAGGCACTAGTAGAGTAAAAAACTCTAAGACAAATCTTTTGATGTATGATTTTGAACTTTTTTGAATGAAGCCAAGCGAAACCATTGTTGACATATACACCCGTTTTACGGATGTCGTCAATGACTTAAAAGCTCTTGGCAAATATTTTTCGAATTTTGAACTTGTTAACAAGATATTAAGATCCATTCCAAAGAGTTGGGATCCGAAAGTAACCGTAATACAAGAGGCAAAAGATCTTAATGATTTTCCACTTGAAGAACTTTTTGGTTCATTGATGACATATGAAATAGCGCACAATGCATAAAACGAATACGAGAACAACCTTCCAAAGAACATGAAAGACTTGGCACTTCAAACAATAAAAGACCACTCGAGCGAAAGCTCAAGTGATAGTGAACTTGAACTCCTCACTATGAAATTTAAAAAGTTCATGAAACAAGAATTAAAGAACAAAATAAACTTAAAAAGAATGCAACTACTTGCTATGAACGCAAGAAGAAGAGAGCACTCAAAGTGACTTGGGATGAAACGAGTGTCTCCGAAGATGAGGACTCAACCAACAAAGGCAAGGTAGCAAACTATACTTTAATGGCCGACAATGAGGTAACCAAAACCCCTTTGCCTTATTTCTAAATTACTTGATACTTTTTCATGAGTTGTTTTTAAATAAGTTAGTAAAAAAATAAAAAATATAAAATATAAAAAAGTTATATCATGCTTCATTTTATTTTGAGAAAATGATCACAAAAATTGTATGTTTTATGATAAATGAACAAAATGTTAATCTAATTCTTATAGACCTAGTAAGATTAACTTTATGTATGCTTTTAAGAAGCATAAATGTGTATCTGAATTGATGATTTCCGAATGTAATTAAAAATGTTTCATGTTTAGTGAAATCATGCTTGATGATTTAATAATGTATAATGATCATGCTTAATGGGTTTATATTTTGAAATTATGCATGATAATTCTTGTAATTTATGGCTTATCAATTTTTACCGTAATAAAAGTTGCTTTTTTAGTTTTAAAAATGATGCATGTTTTGATTTGGCATAAATGAAAAAGACATGCTTATATGAAATAATGTAAGTATGATGTTGACGATTTTATATTTAATTATGCATGATGATTTGAAATAATAATAATTTTTGGATAATTTATGGTTTATTGATCTTGATGATTTTTATGATGAGATTTGCTCTTTTGATTTTAAACTATAATGTATGGTTTTCATACGAAAAACTTAAGCATCCTAATATAAAATCAATCACATAAAATGAAACATATAAAAAGAAAAATATATTATCATTGGAATCAAAATGATAAACCAAATCATTTGTTTAAAGAAGCCTTATGTTCAATATGTTATATTTATTATCATGATGATGAAATTTATTTTTCGATCTTAAACGATGATGCATACTTTGACTTGGCATAAAAAACTTGGGCATGCTTATGTGAAATAAATCAAATAAAAAAAGGAAGGAAAATATTTTTCTTAAAGAATTTCTTAATCCCTACTTTATCGATCTATCAAAAAAGGATATCAATGAATGTATGTTTGTTATTTTTTGAATCTCTTGAAAATGATTTTGAGTTAATGATTTGAATTTGAATGAGCTTTTATCTTGATTTTTCAAGAATTATAACTTGAGATTTCTTATGCATGAATCAAGTTCTCATGTAAATCTATTTACGTTGCCTTCATTGAACTTTCCGAAAAGTGACTTTGATAATTTTGACGATTTGAATTTGAATGAGTTTTATCTAAATCATGATCTTGGTTTCTTGGAATTACTTGAGATTTTTTGAATCAAGATCTCTTCTTTGTACTCCTATAATTTTTTCTTGGTATTTTATTTAAAGAAGAGATTTACTATATGAATTATGTCTTTTGGTATTCAAATGATTTTTTCTTTCATGACATGATTTCTTTGTATTTATGACTTATATGTCTCGTAATAATTGAAATATTTTACACTATTATGTTCTTCTCTTCTTCTTTCTTGTTTACAATGACAAAAGGGGGAGAAGTTATGATCATGCATGGTAGGATATAATTTGACAAATTGATACCATCATGATGTGAAATATCTATGACTCAGAATGATGCATACAGTACTTATGATTTCATTATGATGATGAATATGATGTATTGCATATAATGTGAATCATGATTAAAATTGCGTTGACTTGAATTTAAGGTTTATCTCAATTATGACATATTGTAATAAGAATGACACTTTATCTTTCTCATAATTAAAAAATTTATTAATTGCACCATTGTATTATTATTCCCCTCTTTTTACCAATGACAAAGGGGGAGAAAGAATTGCTAGTGTGCACATCTCAAAAGAGAAAGATTTGCTAGCTTGCGTAATTTAAGAAGATGCAAAAACATGCTAGCCTGCTCATCTCAAAAGAGGAGCAAAAATTGCTAGCTTGCACTTCTCAAAAGAGAAGAAAGAATGATGCTATCTTGTGAATTTTGTAAAGTTACACATTTCAAGAAAATGTAAAAATGATGCTATCTTGTACATTTCAAAAACTTGCTAGTTTGAACATCGTAAGGAAAAGAAAATATGCTAACTTACATAACTTTAAATTTGCTAGCTTGCATGTTGTAAAACTTACATATCTCTAAAAACTGATAGTTGCACTTCTCTTTTTTGTTGATGACAAAGGGGGAGAAGTTATGATGATAATCATGCATGCAATGATGTACTTGGATATTTTGATTATGCATGATTTTATGATGTATGCAATGATGTGATAAATTAGTTATTTCAATACTCATGTTGCATGCAATGTTGAAATACTATGATTTCAAAGTTTTTATCAATATGGCATATTGATAGGGGGAGTTTGTTTAAACTCCGAGAGTTAAGGTTAACTCCGTCAATCAATTGGTTATCATCATCAAAAAGGGGGAGATTGTTGAATCTCATATTTTGATGATGAAACTAATTGATAGTATTTATGATTTGATTTGCGTTTTGAGTGACATAGGAAGCTTCGATCAGGGAGAGACAATTAAAGTAGGAAGAATCATGTTGGGCCGGAGAAAAACATGTCAGAAAATTGGATGTCGAGCCAAAGGATCGATCGACGTATCGGTAGAAGGCTTCGGGCCATAGGTTCGGGCATCGGGCCAAAAAGAGCAGAGATTGCACCAAGGAAATCGGAGTTGCAGAGTTCAACTGGCCGATTGGGCAATAGGCCGCAAGAGAGGACGATGCGCCGAAGAATCGGATGAAGTGTCGATGAACCAATGACATACTAGACAACATGATTCAAGCTTTGTAATAATTGTCTAAGATTGAAGTAGGTTTTAATTATGTAGAATTAACTACAATAATGATCAAGGCATAAAACAAATGAAGTCCCAGAGACAAGAACGAGATATCGTTGGGAGTTCGAGAGTTCGTCGGAAGTCCGGACGTTCATCGGAATTTCTGCCGGAATTAACCGAGAAGTCCAGGAGCTTGCCGAATAAGCTCATCGAAACTCGCCAAGAAGATCATCACGAAGTCTAGGAGCTTGTCGGGAGTCCGCTGGAACATTGTCAAGAGATCGTCGGAAGTTCGCTGGAAGATCGCCGTAAGCTCACCGAAAGAAACCTAGACTAACCGGACTAGATTTACTTAGTATATGCCTTAAATTTCATAGTTAGCATATAATTAGGAATAGAATTGAGTTAAACCAATTAGGGGACAGTTGGGCCTAAGTTTGGGCTATGTTAGGCCCAAGTTTGGGTTGTGTTGGGCCAAGAGAAAGGCCTAAACAATGACCAAACAGGTGAAACCGTCGTGGCATAATGTTTGAGAATATGTCAGGCGGTGGTACCGCTAGTCTGGGCGATGGTACCACCCAAAGTCAGTCTCTAAGACTGTCAGGCAGTGATACCACCAGTCTGGGTGGTGGTACGCCCCAGTGTCAGGTTGTAGGCGGTGGTACCGCCCGTACCCTGAAATTTCGAGGATTTGAACTTTGGCTCCATTTTTTAATCCATTTGGAATCTATAAATACCCTAGCTATTCCTACATGGAGAAGAAATAAAAGTGAATAAAAACTCTATGTTTCTAGAGTAGAAAACTCTTATAAAGTATAGAGTTCCTCCTCCTAAACAATTGACATGTCGAACAACTTAGATTGCTTGTATCGTAACTGTTTTAGTCTTAACAATCATAGTTAGGACTTTAATTTGAATTAGTTTTGATAAAAATCATACTAACTCAATTAGGGACCAATTGGGCTTGAATCAGGACTAATTTGGGTCGGATGAATGACACATTCAGCCATGTCAAGCGATGGCACCACCTAGACTAGGTGATGTAACCGCTTGAGTCTCCGCCTCCCAAGTGGTTTGGGCGGTGGTACCGCAGCAGTGGTGGGCTGTACTATTGGCCATTAATGCCTACAGGCATTGGTACCGTCAAAGCTCAGTCTCCGAGGCTCTATCAGGTGGTTGTATTGCTCAGACTAGACAGTGATATTGCTCAATATCAGTCTACGGGTAGTGGTACTGCCCAATACTAGCGGTGGTATCGCTAGTATCCCGGAAACCAAGGATGAGACACCTTTTTGTTTTATTTTTGAAGCCATTGGGGCATATAAATACCCCACTCTTTCCTGCATGAGAGAGCATGAAAAGTGTGAACAAAAGTCTTGAGATTTTGAATTATAAAAATATTTAAAAAATTATAAAAGAGATATGAAGCTTGTAAATGTTGTCTTCTAAACCTATAAAAAGGAGAAAAAAATTATAAAAAGGTAGTTGGTCTTTGCCCATTAAAGGAAGATCAATAGTGGAAGCTGGTGGCCTCGACGAAGGAGAAATCAGAAATGGATGTAGGTCACAATGATCGAACCACTATAAAACTTATGTGTTCTTTTTCTTCTCCGCTATTTACTTTGCAACTACTTTACATCTTTATCACTCTCTTGCGTATATCTTTAAGCTTAAACATCTTTCCAATACGGTTTTATCATATGAATTTTCACGATCGATGTAGTTTTCCAAAAGTACTAATTCACCCTCCCCTTTTAGTGCCAACTTGATCCTAACAAAAATATGTGTTAAACATATTTCTAGGCCTTTATTATGAAAATATAATATAGTCTTAATAATTAGTATAACTAATGATTATTGTTTTTGACATGTACTCATAACTACCATGATATTTACTATAAATTTAGATATGCATCTTTAGCTATATTTATTTAAATTATAAAAAATTGATCATCGCCATTTGTATGAATATGATATTATTATGATATGCCATTTAGTTATAATTATGGCCTTGCTTACTCATAAATGGATATAAAGCCTATATATGGTATTTTAATTATTAATTAAATAATAATTTAATATTTCTTATGCTTAATTATGAAGATAAAAATGATTACAAAAGTGCTTATTGTTATTTATTTATATACATTGCAATAAGTTTTGAGTGATATGTGAGTTATGGTGCTCAATGTCTGCTCATATGTCTATTTTTAAAATATTTTGAATTCCAAAAAGTAAACTAGCATAGACATACTTGGGGGATGTTGTTATTTAGAAATCTCTCATAGTTTAGAATAGTCATAGGTTAGGACAAGGGTGAGCAATCAGTGGATAAGTGGGCCAACAAGAAAGGACTTAATGCACAAGGAAGCAGGAAAACTAGTGTTGACTACAATGGCTGAGGACAAACAGATATAGTAGTTCACAGGAAGTGCCTTGCACTACTTGGATCATTTGTGATGAACAACTTCATATATGTGCGGAAGAACGGGAATGGTAACTTATACATTAAGTCACCATCAGACCTTCCCCGTAAGTGTGTACATAGACAGCCACCATTATTATACTTCTCCAATATGAGGCTCTGTTCAAGATTCTGGACTATAAATTCATCCGGAAGCATATCGATTTCCTGTATAGCTTTGACCATTCAATTCTATAGTTATCAAAATCAGATCAGATAGATTGATTTAAATGAAAAAAGAAAAATCTAGAGGGGATACTAATTGAATCGGAAAAGTCAAAGAACTAATGTTGAGCCAATTGAATCTGTCATGTCGATCAAGATTACCCAAAAATGACAAGAAAATAAAGTGTTTTTCAGACAGCTTTAGGAAAGATAATCTGTCTTTTAAAGAGTTTATAATGAGAAGAGAAAAACACATCTAAAAGAAAGTCTACGTGACTTTAGAATAAAGCATCTA
>NC_088330.1:27150000-27160000 GCF_036884655.1 Musa acuminata AAA Group | reverse complement strand
TTAGTGGATCTCTATCCAATAATCTCTCATGAGCTCTTATTGTCAGGATCGAGTCGGTACTATGGGGGGGGCATGAATTAGTGTAGTGGATAAAACACGTCGGTTCAAAATTTCTTCGTACGATAAAAGACGATCTCAGAAAAATAACTTGAAATCTCTTTCGTATATGAGATAACCTTTTGCAGTAAAGGTAAATTGCTCAAATATAGATGCAAACCGTTTCATAGTGGTTCGGTCATTATGACCTATATCAACTCCACCGATTCCTCTTCCATCGAGGCCACCGACATCCACTAACGATCTTCTTTCAATGAGCAAAGATCAACTACCCTTTTACACCTCTCTTCTCCTTTTCACAAGTTTATGAGACAACCTTTTACAAGCACTTACTCCACCCTAAATAGAATTCTAAACTTAGAACTAGAGGAGGGGATCTCTCAAGTGATTGCAATAGCGTTTTCCCACTTTTAAGCACTTTGTGCTTGTGTGTGTTAATCAGGGATGAGAGGGGTATTTATAGGCCTCAATTGGATTCAAACTTGGAGCCTAAAAAGATCTCATCCTGGGTTTCCCAGGTCCTAGTGTTACCACTACCTAACAGTCTCTCAGAGCTTGTGTTTGGGCGGTACCACTGCCTAGACTGGCGAGACCACCGCCTGACATAATCTTGAAGACTGTGCCATGATAGTTTCACTTGTTGGGTCATTGTTTGAGCCTTTTCACTTAGCCCAACACAGCCCAAACTTGGTCCCAATTGGCCCATAATTGAGTTGGCCTAATTCTAACCCAATTATGTACTAATTATGAATTTTAAGGCATACACTAAGCTAAATAAGTCTGGTAAGTCTAGGTTTCTTCCGGCGAACTTCCGATGATCTCTCGACAATATTCCAACGGACTCCCAGCAAGCTCCTGGACTTCACGACGATCTTCTTAGTGTGTTTCAATGAGCTTCTTTGGCAAGCTCTTGGACTTCTCGGCCAATTCCGATAGAATTTCCGATGAACTCTCAAACTCCCAACGAAGTCTCGTTATTGACTCTAGGACTTCATTTTGCTTTATGCCTTGATCACTATCATAGTTAATCCTGCACACTTAAAATCTACTTCGATCTAGACAATTATTATAAAGCAAATCAAATATTTTTTGGTATGTCATTGGTTCATCGACGCTTCGTTCGAATCTTTAGCGCATCATTCTCTCTTGCGGCATAGTACCCAATCGGCCAGTTGGCCTCCACAACTCTAATATCCTTGGCGCAATTCCTACTCTCCTTGGCTTGATATGTCGACCGATCCTCCGGCTCGACATCTAATCTTCTGACATATTCTACTCTGGCCCAACATGATTCTTCCTACTTTAATTATCTCTCCCTGATAGAAACTTCATACGTCACTCAAAACGTAAATCAAATCATAAACACTATCAATTGGTTTCATCATCAAAATTTGAGATTAGACACTTATTGGATCTCATCCATAGGATCCAATAAGTCAGGGGCTTATTGGATATCCAATAAGATAGGGGCTCCTGCGGATATCTCATATTCGAACCTCTACTCATCGTATTACCTACCATATGTGTGTGACCCTCTAGGCCCAATATTGAGCTGGCCGTGAGTCATACCTATTAGAACTCCTTTTGGCTCAATAAATTATTATCTCCATAATAATTCACTCGACTCATCGACTACGGACGTACTAGGCCACTACGTCGTAGTCTCATATGATATAGGAGAATCCAATCCATTGGACCTGTTTGTCCTCAGTTACCGTGTACCTATAGTCTCTCATCCATCCAATATCTTAGAGATCGTATATCGGGCATGGTGTTGTCAGACACATACGTTTTCTACTTGAGAATTTCATGCTTGTGGGGCTTGTTTAAGCTCATAAAAAGCTCTATTTAACTTGTATACTTTGTCTTCTTATTCATGAATAATAAAACCAAGGGGTTATTGAATATATACCTCTTTTTCAAGAACTCCATTAAGAAATATTGATTTGACATCCATTTGTAAAATTTTTCATTTCATTTGAGCTGCTAGAGAGATAAGTAATCTTACTCTCTCCAATCGAGCAACTGGTACAAATACTTCTTCATAGTCAATCTCATATTATTGTTTGTATCCCTTTGTAACTAATCGAACCATGTATTTCTCCACCTCTCTTTTTGTATTTCTTTTTATTTAGAAGATCCATTTAACACCGATAGCTTGGTAGTCTTCTAGAAGTGTAGAAAGCTCCCATGTATTATTTTTGTTAATGGCATAAATCTCTTCGTTCATAGCTTGTTGTCATTTTTCTTCTCTACAAACTTCTTTGAAGGTTAATGAATCTTATTCTGCAAAAAGATAAAATAAAAAAAAATTATTATTGTTAGTATCAATCCTTCGAGTCACATCATATAGTTCCTGAATAAGTCTTGTCCTTCTTATAATCGGACTTCTTGAATAATGTGACCAAGCTGATCTTGGTGATGATTTTGGCAAAACCATTTTAGTGTTTACTTGTATTATATCATCATCTTGTGAAGCCATAGCTTTCTTATGCTGCTCATCACTTTTCTAGTTCCAAATCTATTGTTCATCAAACTCAACATCTCTTGACATCATAACTTTATTTGTGATAGGATTGTACTGTTTGTAACCACTAGAATTCTCTAGATAACCTAGCAAAATGCATTTCTGACTTTTATCCTCCAATTTTGTTCTTTTTCCTTCTAGTATCTTGTCAGATGCAACACTTCCAAAATTCTCAAATAATCAACTATTGGTTTTTGTAAGCTTCATGCTTCTTCTAGTGTAACATTACCAATTTGCTTTATTGGAACCCTGTTAAGCAAATAAATTACACAAGCAACAACATCTCCCCAAAATTATTTAGGAATTTTTCTTTCTTTTAACATGTATCGGACCATATTAAAGATAGTCCTATTTTTTTCTTTCTGAGACATCATTTTGTTGAGGTGTGTATGGCATGATAAATTAATATAGAATTCTATTATTTCTTAAAAACTTTTAAATTTATTTGATATATATTCACCACCTCTGTTCTTAACTATTTAATCTTACAATAACTTTATCTTTTAACCAAATCCTTAAATTTTTTGAATTTGTTTAAATTTTTTTTCTTTTCTTTTAATATGTAAACCCAAGTTTTGCCACTATGATCATCAGTGAAGGTAAGAAAATACTTGCTTCCTCTAAGTGATACTGGATTGATAGGGCCACAAACATCTATATGCATCAGATCAAGTCGATATCATGATTTTTTTGTTCTTTTAACATTGAAATGCTTTCTTTTTTGCCTGCCCATGACACATACTTCACATAATTTTGATGGGCGATCAATTTTTGACATTCCTGTCACTATATTATACTTTTCTAGAAGTTTCAAAGCCTCAAAATTTAAGTGAGCATATCTAAGATGTCATAGTGTAGAAATATCCGCAATATCAGTTTTAAAATAATTTAATTGATAAAAAATACTTAAATGCAGAGGAAACATTCTATTCTTTGTTATTTTCATATGTGATATCAATGTTTTATTTTTGTTACAAATTGAGAGAGTCATATCTTTCATCTCAATATCATAATATTTTTTAAGTAATTTCTCCAAGCTTAGAATATTATTTTTCAAATCATAAACATAATAAACATCTAAAATGCATAATTCTTTACCATTATTTTTACTTTTGCCTCTTATTGGTCTTTGAGATAAATCACCAAATGTAATGTTTCTGGAATAACTTATATCCATTTATGAAAATAGCTCTTTGATGTCACATATGTGATTTGAGGCTCTTGTATCTAGATATCATATCATAGACTAATCCTCTTTCAAATTATCATAACTCATTAGCAAAACCTGATTTTGGTTATTTTCTTCCTCAACAAAATTTACCTTATTACCTTGATTATTAGGATTATAATAATATTCATAGAAGTAATATCTATACCTTTTACAAACATAGCATTGTATTTCAAATCTTTTATAATTTCTATCCCATCCACAGCCTCGGCCTCTCAGGCTAGAATTTTCTCCACCATCTTCATTGTTTAGAGATTCTTAATTGATCTGATTTCTGCCTCGTCTTTCTCTTTGTCCACATCCTATTCCCTTTTCAGAATTTGATTCACCTTTCTTTTCAAGGGTAAGCTTAGTTTGATCACTTATTAGTTTGATTCACCTTTCTTTTCAGTATTTTTTTTATTATTCTTTAATCACTTATTTGTTCACCATTTCGTCTTATTTGATGAATAATAGAAATGATTTTTGAGAAGTAGTCAGAAATAGTTTCAAAAGTACCTTATTGTAATTTTTTAAACTTGACTCATAAAACTTATAGACGAAGTTTCTTTACCTAATCAACACCACTGAATGCTTTTTGAAGCATTTCCCAAGCCTCCTTTGAAGTATTTGCTGGATTGATGATCTCAAACATTGTATCATCAAGCTCTTGATAGATCATGAACAAAGTCTTTTTATCTTTCCTTCTATCTTTGACTTGCTTTTTTACTTTTGTATTCATTGCTCCTTCTACTGGATTTTGTTCAACATATTTATCTTCTACAAACTCTCATTCATCTTGGGAGCCTAGAAGAACCTTCATTTGGATGCACTATATATCATAATTTTCTTTTATCAATCTGGGGATCTGAATTTGGGTGGTACTTGGGGAAGAGACTATAGCTTAACCTGGCTTTGAGAACAAATGTTAAACTTGATAGGAAGAAGGGATAGAATTATCAAACAAAGGAAGAGTAGAATAAACTTCAATCTTCTATATTTCTCTCGAAGGACTCTTTACAATTTCATAAACTCTATCTATTTCATAACCCAAAATATGGGGTTTATATAGTCCCTAAAGATATATTACATTAATTATATTCAAAATAATTTTTTTTTCTTCAAGAAATCCTTTCAAGAATCAATAACCAATTTGATTTGTCCATAGATATTTAATCTATTTTTTTCTTTTTGATGTAAAAAATCTCCACTTGAACTGATTTAATTCCAGTAAAAGCAAATGAGGCATACTAAAAGTCAAATACCCTCTAATACCTCGTCGACAAAGCCATTGTTTATGACTAATTACCTCGGCATATATTAAAATCAATTTCATGAAGTATGCAAAGATGAAATCAATTAGTAAGAACAAAGATGCATGAACTCCAAGGATGAAAGGATGCATATATTGCTTCTCTTCATATTCATAAAATCTTATCAATATGGGATATATAATTTTCTTTAGTTTCCTAATATTTCAATGATATGAGATTAATTTGGATATTTTTTTTTGCTAGTGAACTATGTAAAAAATATTATTTTCTTAGTTGAATTAAGAATATTTAAATTTTTTATTTATAATTTTTAATAAAAATAGTTTTAGATACTCCTAATTTCTCATCAACATCTGCATGTCTCCGTAACATATGAATATGACATCTTAAACGATTTCATCATTTCATGAGACTATGTACATAATAGTTTATAAATAAAAATATTTTTTTAACTTTCATATTTGCTTCATACATTCAGCTTAATATTTTCATTTCATTTCAGGTATAAATTTTTTATATATTTTTATTTTTCAGATATAAACTTATATATATATATATATATATATATATATATATATATATATATATATATATATATATATATATATATATATATATATATATATATATATATATATATATATATATATATATATATATATATATTGTTCAACACTCAATTCGTAAAGTATGGCTGGTTTATGGTATAATAAGAAGAGAGAGTTATCAAATAGAGGAAAAGTGGGATAAGCTTCAATCTTCTATATTTCTCTCAAAGAATTCTTTACAATTTCAAAAACTCTATTTATTTCATAACTCAATATATGGGATTTATATAGTCCCCAAAGATATATTATATTAATTGTATTCAAAATGAATCATTCCCTTCTAGGAAACCCTTTCAAGAATCAATAATTAATTTGACTTGTCCTTCCATATATATTTAATTTATTTTTTCTTCTTGATGTAATGAATCTCCCTCTTGATACAATAAACCTTTCTTTTGATGAAATTAATCTCGTTATGACACTTAAACATACTTAATTCCAATATTCTCCCCTCTTAAATTTGTTCCATCTAATATGCAAGTTTTTTTGGAAGTTGTTAAAATATTTCAAATTTGAAAGGTTTTGTAAGTATATCGGTCACTTATTCATTTGTTTTGATATGATGTAGCTCCACTTCTTTATTTTTGATATGATCAATGAAATCTTGTGTCGATATGCTTTAATCTTTCATGGTAGACTGGATTCTTAGCTAAGGCAATAGCTGATTTATTATCAACATAAATCTTGGTTGACTTCTCTTGTGGCATATGAAATTCTTAGAGTAATCTTTTTAGCCAGATTGCATGACAAACACTAGAAGAAGTTGCTATATATTTTGATTTACAACTTAATAGAGCAATGATCTATTGCTTTTTTTTTAAGACCAAGTGAATGTAACTTCACCAAAATAAAATACAAATACAGTTATACTTTTTCGATCATCGTAGCTTCCGGCCCAATCACTATATCTAATAAGCTCTAACATGTTAGATGATGAATATAATATTCCATACTCAATTGTTCCTTTAATATATCATAAAATTCTTTTAGCGATATTTAAATGAGATACCTTAGGAACTTCTATATATCTACTTATTAAACCAACTCCAAATAGTATATAGGTTGAGTGCATGTTAAATACCTTAAACATCTAACTAAACTTTTATAATAAGTTGGATTAATATATTTACTTTTACCTTTCTTGGTCCACTTAGTGCCATATTCAATAGGTGTATCTATAGGATGACAATCTTCCATAGAAACTTCCTTCGAACCTCCTTTATATAATTTTCTTATGAGATAAAAACTCTTCTATTATCTTGTATAACTTCAATGGAAATAAATCATTAAACATAAGTCGATCATCTCAAACTCTTATTTCATAGAGTGCTTGAAGTCTTTAATCATGGAGCTACTATTGCCTATAAATATTAAATCATCTACATACAAGCATACAAACAAGACATCTCCATTAGAGTTAGATTTCATATAGAAAGCATGTTCATATGGATATTTAGAAAAAATTATTTTGAATAAAATAAGCATATATTCGAGAATTCCATGCTTGTGGGGCTTGTTTAAGCCCATAAAGAGTTCTTTTTAACTTGTATACTTTGTCTTCTTGTTCATGAATAATAAAATCAAGGGGTTATTTAATATATTATTAAATCTTGAATTTTGATAATGAAATCAATTGATGTGTTTGTCATCTAATGTGAATTTAAGTGATGCAGGACTAACTTCGATCAGAAAAGAAAAATCGATTAAAGTAGGAGGAATCAGATGTTGGGCTGAAGCAAACATGTCAAAAGATTAGACGTCGGGCTGGAGGATCGATCGACGTGTCAACAGAAAGCTTCGGTCCGTGAATTCGGGCATCGAGCCAAGAACATCGAACATTATGCCAAGGAGATCAGATATTGCGAGAAGACAACATGCTGATTGGGCAATACGTTGAAGGAGAGGACGATACGCCGAAGGATCAGATGAAGCACTGGAAAAACCAATGATGTACTGGACAATATAGGATTCGCTTGTAATCGATTATGTCTAGATCGAGTTAGTTTAGAGTCTAATTGAGTCGGTTTAGAATGTAATTAGGTCAACTCAATTAGGGGCCAACTGACCCAAGTTTGGGCTGTGTTGGGCCAAGTGAAAGGCCCAAACAATAACCCAAACTAGTGGAACCGTTGGTGGCACAGTCTCTGAGACTGTGTTAGGCAGTGGTAGGTACATGGTAACTGAGGTTACATCATATCAAGACAAGTGTACAAGTGACCGATATACTTACAAAACCTCTCAAATTTAAAATATTTCAATAATTTTGAAAGAAACTTAGTATGTTAGATGAAACAAGTTTAAGAGGGGAGAATGTTAGAATTAAACATGTTCAAGTGTCATAAAAAGATTAATTTCATCAAAAGAAATAATCATTCCATTAATAGGGAGATTCATTACAAAGAAAAAATAAATGTGAACAAGTCAAATTGATTATTGGTTCTTAAAAGGATTTTTTTAAAAAAATTATTCCTTTCGAATATAATTAATGTATTGTATGTTTAAGGACTATATAAATCTTGTTGGGTCATGAAACACATAAGAGTTTTTGAAATTGTAAAGAGTTTTCTTGAGAGCAATATAGAAGATCGAAGATTGTCTTACTCTTCCTCTATTTGATAACTTTATCCCTTCTTCCTAGCAAAGTAAGTATTTCCAAAGATGATAGAATTTTCATTCTCATTCAAGCTAATACTGTTTCAACTTTCAAGCATGAGAAAGTTTGAAGGTATTGCTTGTTGAAAAGTTTCTAGCAACCCTCGGATAACGCAACCTGCAATTGGGTTGAGTAGATTATCAGACTTCATAAATTACCTAGTAATCATATTCATAACTACCAAAATTTTATTCTGTTATAAGCATAAGGAATTCTAGTTTACAGTGCTGAAAGAAATTATCTTAAAATTAAGCTTATATTCACCCACTGTGCTTGCACAATATACAAGCTTTTCCATATATCCTTAAAGCAGAAAAACTCTATCAAAAGATTTCATCAACGTTCAGATTTTGTTTCTGTATAGATATCATCTTCCTGATAATCATAAATTGTGTGCTGCAAAAAATGATTGTCTCCAAAGATATTGCTCATTCTTGTTCTGGTAAGAGCAATTCCAAGCAACTGTAGGTCTATTGAGCTCATTATCAGCATCAGATTAAATGCTTTAACCTTAGGCATATATGGCTAGATTATTATTCTTTTATTTTTAATTCTTGGTTTGACTTAAGTTCCCTTACCTGTGTCTTCTCCTTTTTTTTTAATACTTTTTTGTGCTTTAATCTACCATTGTTACCCACTTTGTTAGTTGCTTAAACTGGAAGAACTTCTACCATTGTTACCCACTTTGTAAATAGTGTCCACTGCTGCTTGTATTTTGTGTTCATATTCGCTTTTAAGAACTACTGATACTCTTTAAATGCTTCTTTAATCATTTAAGATTGCAAAATCAATAAAATTATTTCTTTTTGTCTAGTTACAAATTTTGTAATATAATCATACAACCACACTAAATTAAACTGGGACTAATGAGTAACCAAAGAGTGTAAACAAACCAACTATATAAATAAGTATCGGTATCAGATATGTAATTTTCTTTCTTAAAAGGTGTACTTCCAAAGACAATGCTCTCATCCTTGTTTTTGAAAGAGGAATTTCAACTGTTGATCTATGGAAGTTTACCAAAGACATTAAATGAACAACTCCAATCTTTAAGATACTCATGACCTTCTTCAGCAAACATATAACTCTTTTCTTCTTCGTAATCCTTGGTTTGACTGATGTTCTCTTACCTGTACCTATTTTCTTTTTTTCCTCTCATCTAGTAAGTAAACCAATTTTAATTTCTTAATTGCAATCTGTATAGACATGTGGAAGAGGCTTGTTTGGATTCTCATCATGATACTATAAGAAATGTTTATTACTTCTTACATTTTAGAATGATATGCATTTCAGAAATTAATATGATCAAATATTATAAGAGACTATACTTGATTTATGATCTACTATACTATGTTCATTAGTGACTTTATATTATGATGAGCCCGTAGTTCCTTTCACATATTACACTTCCAATATTGAACACTAGCATAGTTATATATACTAAATACTAATAATCACATCAATATTATAAACTTAAGAAATGTTCATTGCTTCTTACATTTCAGAATGATATGCATTTTGTAGAAATCTTAAAATCCCTACTTCTTGTACTTGCCCTACAATGTCGTGATGCACAAGCATTTAAGATTGCAAATTGCAAAAATATTTTTCTTATCTTATTGTGAATTTTGCTATATAACCATAAATATATGCTGTGATGCACAATACTGCTAT